>NC_068427.1:36663440-36690940 GCF_023373465.1 Oncorhynchus keta | reverse complement strand
GTACGAAAAAAAGCAACCCCCCAAAATAAAAATAAATTAGAAATGATGCAAACATATGATTGTATTTCATGAAAACAAAAGAAACAGAGAAATATGTTTATTTTTTTTTAAGTAGGAGAGAACAGGAGGCGCACAGAGAAGCTTCAGTTTCTCCGCAACCTGCCAGATCACATAACCACATCCCGCTTTGTGTATACTGGACAAGACACACTAAAGATGGTGAAGGGTAGTGGATAGGACAGACATATTAAAGATGGTGGAGGGTAGTGGATAGGACAGACACACTAATGATGGTGGAGGGTAGTGGATAGAACAGACACACTAAAGATGGTGGAGGGTAGTGGATAGGACAGACACACTAAAGATGGTGGAGGGAGTGGTAAAGATGGTGGAGGGTAGTGGATAGGACAGACATATTAAAGATGGTGAAGGGTAGTGGATAGGACAGACACATTAAAGATGGTGGAGGGTAGTGGATAGGACAGACACTAAAGATGGTGGAGGGTAGTGGATAGGACAGACACACTAAAGATGGTGAAGGGTAGTGGATAGGACAGACACACTAAAGATGGTGGAGGGTAGTGGATAGGACAGACACACTAAAGATGGTGGAGGGTAGTGGATAGGACAGACACACTAAAGATGGTGGAGGGTAGTGGATAGGACAGACACACTAAAGATGGTGGAGGGTAGTGGATAGGACAGACACACTAAAGATGTAGTGGATAGGACAGTAAAGATGGTGGAGGGAGTGGATAGGACAGACACACTAAAGATGGTGGAGGGTAGTGGATAGGACAGACACACTAAAGATGGTGGAGGGTAGTGGATAGGACAGACACACTAAAGATGGTGAAGGGTAGTGGATAGAACAGACACACTAAAGATGGTGGAGGGTAGTGGATAGGACAGACACACTAAAGATGGTGGAGGGTAGTGGATAGGACAGACACACTAAAGATGGTGGAGGGTAGTGGATAGGACAGACACACTAAAGATGGTGGAGGGTAGTGGATAGGACAGACACACTAAAGATGGTGGAGGGTAGTGGATAGGACAGACACACTAAAGATGGTGGAGGGTAGTGGATAGGACAGACACACTAAAGATGGTGGAGGGTAGTGGATAGGACAGACACACTAAAGATGGTGGAGTGGATAGGACAGACACACTAAAGATGGTGGAGGGTAGTGGATAGGACACACACTAAAGATGGTGGAGGGTAGTGGATAGGACAGACACACTAAAGATGGTGGAGGGTAGTGGATAGGACAGACACACTAAAGATGGTGAAGGGTAGTGGATAGGACAGACACACTAAAGATGGTGGAGGGTAGTGGATAGGACAGACACACTAAAGATGGTGGAGGGTAGTGGATAGGACAGACACACTAAAGATGGTGGAGGGTAGTGGATAGGACAGACACACTAAAGATGGTGAAGGACAGTAAAGAGTGGATAGTGGACAGACACACTAAAGATGGTGGAGGGTAGTGGATAGGACAGACACACTAAAGATGGTGGAGGGTGGTGGATAGGACAGACACACTAAAGATGGTGGAGGGTAGTGGATAGGACAGACACACTAAAGATGGATAGGACAGACACACTAAAGATGGTGGAGTGGATAGGACAGACACACTAAAGATGGTGGAGGGTAGTGGATAGGACAGACACACTAAAGATGGTGGAGGGTAGTGGATAGGACAGACACACTAAAGATGGTGGAGGGTAGTGGATAGGACAGACACACTAAAGATGGTGGAGGGTAGTGGATAGGACAGACACACTAAAGATGGTGGAGGGTCATGGATAGGACAGACACACTAAAGATGGTGGAGGGTAGTGGATAGGACAGACACACTAAAGATGGTGGAGGGTAGTGGATAGGACAGACACACTAAAGATGGTGGAGGGTAGTGGATAGGACAGACACACTAAAGATGGTGGAGGGTAGTGGATAGGACAGACACACTAAAGATGGTGGAGGGTAGTGGATAGGACAGACACACTAAAGATGGTGGAGGGTCATGGATAGGACAGACACACTAAAGATGGTGGAGGGTAGTGGATAGGACAGACACACTAAAGATGGTGGAGGGTAGTGGATAGGACAGACACACTAAAGATGGTGGAGGGTAGTGGATAGGACAGACACACTAAAGATGGTGGAGGGTAGTGGATAGGACAGACACACTAAAGATGGTGGAGGGTAGTGGATAGGACAGACACACTAAAGATGGTGAAGGGTAGTGGATAGGACAGACACACTAAAGATGGTGGAGGGTAGTGGATAGGACAGACACACTAAAGATGGTGGAGGGTAGTGGATAGGACAGACACACTAAAGATGGTGGAGGGTAGTGGATAGGACAGACACACTAAAGATGGTGAAGGGTAGTGGATAGGACAGACACACTAAAGATGGTGGAGGGTAAAGATGGAGGGAGTGGATAGGACAGACACACTAAAGATGGTGGAGGGTAGTGGATAGGACAGACACACTAAAGATGGTGGAGGGTAGTGGATAGGACAGACACACTAAAGATGGTGGAGGGTAGTGGATAGGACAGACACACTAAAGATGGTGGAGGGTAGTGGATAGGACAGACACACTAAAGATGGTGGAGGGTAGTGGATAGGACAGACACACTAAAGATGGTGGAGTGGTAGTGGACAGACACAGACAGACACACTAAAGATGGTGGAGGGTAGTGGATAGGACAGACACACTAAAGATGGTGGAGTGGATAGGACAGACACACTAAAGATGGTGGAGGGTAGTGGATAGGACAGACACACTAAAGATGGTGGAGGGTAGTGGATAGGACAGACACACTAAAGATGGTGGAGGGTAGTGGATAGGACAGACACACTAAAGATGGTGGAGGGTAGTGGATAGGACAGACACACTAAAGATGGTGGAGGGTAGTGGATAGGACAGACACACTAAAGATGGTGGAGGGTAGTGGATAGGACAGACACACTAAAGATGGTGGAGGGTAGTGGATAGGACAGACACACTAAAGATGGTGGAGGGTAGTGGATAGGACAGACACACTAAAGATGGTGGAGGGTAGTGGATAGGACAGACACACTAAAGATGGTGGAGGGTAGTGGATAGGACAGACACACTAAAGATGGTGGAGGGTAGTGGATAGGACAGACACACTAAAGATGGTGGAGGGTAGTGGATAGGACAGACACACTAAAGATGGTGGAGGGTAGTGGATAGGACAGACACACTAAAGATGGTGGAGGGTAGTGACACACTAAAGATAGGACAGACACACTAAAGATGGTGGAGGGTAGTGGATAGTAAAGATGGTGGAGTGGATAGGACAGACACACTAAAGATGGTGGAGGGTCAGTGGATAGGACAGACACACTAAAGATGGTGGAGGGTAGTGGATAGGACAGACACACTAAAGATGGTGGAGGGTAGTGGATAGGACAGACACACTAAAGATGGTGGAGGGTAGTGGATAGGACAGACACACTAAAGATGGTGGAGGGTCAGTGGATAGGACAGACACACTAAAGATGGTGGAGGGTAAAGTGGATAGGACAGACACACTAAAGATGGTGGAGGGTAGTGGATAGGACAGACACACTAAAGATGGTGGAGGGTAGTGGATAGGACAGACACACTAAAGATGGTGGAGGGTCAGTGGATAGGACAGACACACTAAAGATGGTGGAGGGTAGTGGATAGGACAGACACACTAAAGATGGTGGAGGGTAGTGGATAGGACAGACACACTAAAGATGGTGGAGGGTAGTGGAGGACAGACACACTAAAGATGGTGGAGGGTAGTGGATAGGACAGACACACTAAAGATGGTGGAGGGTAGTGGATAGGACAGACACACTAAAGATGGTGGAGGGTAGTGGATAGGACAGACACACTAAAGATGGTGGAGGTAGTGGATAGGGACACACTAAAGAGTGGATAGGACAGACACACTAAAGATGGTGGAGGGTAGTGGATAGGACAGACACACTAAAGATGGTGGAGGGTAGTGGATAGGACAGACACACTAAAGATGGTGGAGGGTAGTGGATAGGACAGACACACTAAAGATGGTGGAGGGTAGTGGATAGGACAGACACTAAACTAAGGGAGTGGTGGAGATGGTAGTGGATAGGACAGACACACTAAAGATGGTGGAGGGTAGTGGATAGGACAGACACACTAAAGATGGTGGAGGGTAGTGGATAGGACAGACACACTAAAGATGGTGGAGGGTAGTGGATAGGACAGACACACTAAAGATGGTGGAGGGTAGTGGATAGGACAGACACACTAAAGATGGTGGAGGGTAGTGGATAGGACAGACACACTAAAGATGGTGGAGGGTAGTGGATAGGACAGACACACTAAAGATGGTGGAGGGTAGTGGATAGGACAGACACAAAGAGGACAGACACACTAAAGATGGTGGAGGGTAGTGGATAGGACAGACACACTAAAGATGGTGGAGGGTAGTGGATAGGACAGACACACTAAAGATGGAGGGTAGTGGAGGACAGACACAGTAAAGATGGTGGAGGGTAGTGGATAGGACAGACACACTAAAGATGGTGGAGGGTAGTGGTGGATAGGACAGACACACTAAAGATGGTGGAGGGTAGTGGATAGGACAGACACACTAAAGATGGTGGAGGGTAGTGGATAGGACAGACACACTAAAGATGGTGGAGGGTAGTGGATAGGACAGACACACTAAAGATGGTGGAGGGTAGTGGATAGGACAGACACACTAAAGATGGTGGAGGGTAGTGGATAGGACAGACACACTAAAGATGGTGGAGGGTAGTGGATAGGACAGACACACTAAAGATGGTGGAGGGTAGTGGATAGGACAGACACACTAAAGATGGTGGAGGGTAGTGGATAGGACAGACACACTAAAGATGGTGGAGGGTAGTGGATAGGACAGACACACTAGATGGTGGATGGTGGAGGGTAGTGGTGGATAGGACAGACACACTAAAGATGGTGGAGGGTAGTGGATAGGACAGACACACTAAAGATGGTGGAGGGTAGTGGATAGGACAGACACACTAAAGATGGTGGAGGGTAGTGGATAGGACAGACACACTAAAGATGGTGGAGGGTAGTGGATAGGACAGACACACTAAAGATGGTGGAGGGTAGTGGATAGGACAGACACACTAAAGAGATGGTGGAGAGGGTAGTGGATAGGACAGACACACTAAGAGATGGAGGGTAGTGGAGACAGACACACTAAAGAGTGGATAGGACAGACACACTAAAGATGGTGGAGGGTCAGTGGATAGGACAGACACACTAAAGATGGTGGAGGGTAGTGGATAGGACAGACACACTAAGATGGTGGATGGTGGAGGGTAGTGGATAGGACAGACACACTAAAGATGGTGGAGGGTAGTGGATAGGACAGACACACTAAAGATGGTGGAGGGTAGTGGATAGGACAGACACACTAAAGATGGTGGAGGGTAGTGGATAGGACAGACACACTAAAGATGGTGGAGGGTAGTGGATAGGACAGACACACTAAAGATGGTGGAGGGTAGTGGATAGGACAGACACACTAAAGATGGTGGAGGGTAGTGGATAGGACAGACACACTAAAGATGGTGGAGGGTAGTGGATAGGACAGACACACTAAAGATGGTGGAGGGTAGTGGATAGGACAGACACACTAAAGATGGTGGAGGGTAGTGGATAGGACAGACACACTAAAGAAGGTGGAGGGTAGTGGATAGGACAGACACACTAAAGATGGTGGAGGGTAGTGGATAGGACAGACACACTAAAGATGGTGGAGGGTAGTGGATAGGACAGACACACTAAAGATGGTGGAGGGTAGTGGATAGGACAGACACACTAAAGATGGTGGAGGGTAGTGGATAGGACAGACACACTAAAGATGGTGGAGGGTAGTGGATAGGACAGACACACTAAAGATGGTGGAGGGTAGTGGATAGGACAGACACACTAAAGATGGTGGAGGGTAGTGGATAGGACAGACACACTAAAGATGGTGGAGGGTAGTGGATAGGACAGACACACTAAAGATGGTGGAGGGTAGTGGATAGGACAGACACACTAAAGATGGTGGAGGGTAGTGGATAGGACAGACACACTAAAGATGGTGGAGGGTAGTGGATAGGACAGACACACACTAAACTAAAGATGGTGGAGGGTAGTGGATAGGACAGACACACTAAAGATGGTGGAGGGTAGTGGATAGGGGACAGACACACTAAAGATGGTGGAGGGTAGTGGATAGGACAGACACACTAAAGATGGTGGAGGGTAGTGGATAGGACAGACACACTAAAGATGGTGGAGGGTAGTGGATAGGACAGACACACTAAAGATGGTGGAGGGTAGTGGATAGGACAGACACACTAAAGATGGTGGAGGGTAGTGGATAGGACAGACACACTAAAGATGGTGGAGGGTAGTGGATAGGACAGACACACTAAAGATGGTGGAGGGTAGTGGATAGGACAGACACACTAAAGATGGTGGAGGGTAGTGGATAGGACAGACACACTAAAGATGGTGGAGGGTAGTGGATAGGACAGACACACTAAAGATGGTGGAGGGTAGTGGATAGGACAGACACACTAAAGATGGTGGAGGGTAGTGGATAGGACAGACACACTAAAGATGGTGGAGGGTAGTGGATAGGACAGACACACTAAAGATGGTGGAGGGTAGTGGATAGGACAGACACACTAAAGATGGTGGAGGGTAGTGGATAGGACAGACACACTAAAGATGGTGGAGGGTAGTGGATAAAGATGGTGGAGGGTAGTGGATAGGACAGACACACTAAAGATGGTGGAGGGTAGTGGATAGGACAGACACACTAAAGATGGTGGAGGGTAGTGGATAGGACAGACACTAAAGATGGTGAAGGGTAGTGGATAGGACAGACACACTAAAGATGGTGAAGGGTAGTGGATAGGACAGACACACTAAAGATGGTGGAGGGTAGTGGATAGGACAGACACACTAAAGATGGTGGAGGGTAGTGGATAGGACAGACACTAAAGATGGTGAAGGGTAGTGGATAGGACAGACACACTAAAGATGGTGGAGGGTAGTGGATAGGACAGACACACTAAAGATGGTGAAGGGTAGTGGATAGGACAGACACACTAAAGATGGTGGAGGGTAGTGGATAGGACAGACACACTAAAGATGGTGGAGGGTAGTGGATAGGACAGACACACTAAAGATGGTGGAGGGTAGTGGATAGGACAGACACACTAAAGATGGTGGAGGGTAGTGGATAGGACAGACACACTAAAGATGGTGGAGGGTAGTGGATAGGACAGACACACTAAAGAGACACACTAAAGATGGTGGAGGGTAGTGGATAGGACAGACACTAAACTAAAGATGGTGGAGGGTAGTGGATAGGACAGACACACTAAAGATGGTGGAGGGTAGTGGATAGGACAGACACACTAAAGATGGTGGAGGGTAGTGGATAGGACAGACACACTAAAGATGGTGGAGGGTAGTGGATAGGACAGACACAGACACAAAGATGGTGGAGGGTAGTGGATAGGACAGACACACTAAAGATGGTGGAGGGTAGTGGATAGGACAGACACACTAAAGATGGTGGAGGGTAGTGGATAGGACAGACACACTAAAGATGGTGGAGGGTAGTGGATAGGACAGACACACTAAAGATGGTGGAGGGTAGTGGATAGGACAGACACACTAAAGATGGTGGAGGGTAGTGGATAGGACAGACACACTAAAGATGGTGGAGGGTAGTGGATAGGACAGACACACTAAAGATGGTGGAGGGTAGTGGATAGGACAGACACACTAAAGATGGTGGAGGGTAGTGGATAGGACAGACACACTAAAGATGGTGGAGGGTAGTGGATAGGACAGACACACTAAAGATGGTGGAGGGTAGTGGATAGGACAGACACACTAAAGATGGTGAAGGGTAGTGGATAGGACAGACACACTAAAGATGGTGGAGGGTAGTGGATAGGACAGACACACTAAAGATGGTGGAGGGTAGTGGATAGGACAGACACACTAAAGATGGTGGAGGGTAGTGGATAGGACAGACACACTAAAGATGGTGGAGGGTAGTGGATAGGACAGACACACTAAAGATGGTGGAGGGTAGTGGATAGGACAGACACACTAAAGATGGTGGAGGGTAGTGGATAGGACAGACACACTAAAGATGGTGGATGGTGGTAGTGGATAGGACAGACACACTAAAGATGGTGGAGGGTAGTGGATAGGACAGACACACTAAAGATGGTGGAGGGTAGTGGATAGGACAGACACACTAAAGATGGTGGAGGGTAAAGTGGATAGGACAGACACACTAAAGATGGTGGAGGGTAGTGGATAGGACAGACACAAAGACTAAAGATGGTGGAGGGTAGTGGATAGGACAGACACACTAAAGATGGTGGAGGGTAGTGGATAGGACAGACACACTAAAGATGGTGGAGGTAGTAGTGGACACACTAAAGATGGTGGACAGACACACTAAAGATGGTGGAGGGTAGTGGATAGGACAGACACACTAAAGATGGTGGAGGGTAGTGGATAGGACAGACACACTAAAGATGGTGGAGGGACAGACACACTAAAGATGGTGGAGGGAGTGGATAGGACAGACACACTAAAGATGGTGGAGGGTAGTGGATAGGACAGACACACTAAAGATGGTGGAGGGTAGTGGATAGGACAGACACACTAAAGATGGTGGAGGGTAGTGGATAGGACAGACACACTAAAGATGGTGGAGGGAGTGGATAGGACAGACACACTAAAGATGGTGGAGGGTAGTGGGACAGACACACTAAAGATGGTGGAGGGTAGTGGATAGGACAGACACACTAAAGATGGTGGAGGGTAGTGGATAGGACAGACACTAAAGATGGTGGAGGGTAGTGGATAGGACAGACACACTAAAGATGGTGGAGGGTAGTGGATAGGACAGACACACTAAAGATGGTGGAGGGTAGTGGATAGGACAGACACACTAAAGATGGTGGAGGGTAGTGGATAGGACAGACACACTAAAGATGGTGGAGGGTAGTGGATAGGACAGACACACTAAAGATGGTGGAGGGTAGTGGATAGGACAGACACACTAAAGATGGTGGAGGGTAGTGGATAGGACAGACACACTAAAGATGGTGGAGGGTAGTGGATAGGACAGACACACTAAAGATGGTGGAGGGTAGTGGATAGGACAGACACACTAAAGATGGTGGAGGGAGTGGATAGGACAGACACACTAAAGTGGATGGTGGAGGGTAGTGGACAGGACAGACACTAAAGATGGTGGAGGGTAGTGGATAGGACAGACACACTAAAGATGGTGGAGGGTAGTGGATAGGACAGACACACTAAAGATGGTGGAGGGTAGTGGATAGGACAGACACACTAAAGATGGTGGAGGGTAGTGGATAGGACAGACACACTAAAGATGGTGGAGGGTAGTGGATAGGACAGACACACTAAAGATGGTGGAGGGTAGTGGATAGGACAGACACACTAAAGATGGTGGAGGGTAGTGGATAGGACAGACACACTAAAGATGGTGGAGTGGTAGGGTAGTGGACAGACACACTAAAGATGGTGGAGGGTAGTGGACAGACACACTAAAGATGGTGGAGGGTAGTGGATAGGACAGACACACTAAAGATGGTGGAGGGTAGTGGATAGGACAGACACACTAAAGATGGTGGAGGGTAGTGGATAGGACAGACACACTAAAGATGGTGGAGGGTAGTGGATAGGACAGACACACTAAAGATGGTGGAGGGTAGTGGATAGGACAGACACACTAAAGATGGTGGAGGGTAGTGGATAGGACAGACACACTAAAGATGGTGGAGGGTAGTGGATAGGACAGACACACTAAAGATGGTGGAGGGTAGTGGATAGGACAGACACACTAAAGATGGTGGAGGGTAGTGGATAGGACAGACACACTAAAGATGGTGGAGGGTAGTGGATAGGACAGACACACTAAAGATGGTGGAGGACAGACACTAAAGATGGTGGATAGTGGACAGACACACTAAAGATGGTGGAGGGTAGTGGATAGGACAGACACACTAAAGATGGTGGAGGGTAGTGGATAGGACAGACACACTAAAGATGGTGGAGGGTAGTGGATAGGACAGACACACTAAAGATGGTGGAGGGTAGTGGATAGGACAGACACACTAAAGATGGTGGAGGGTAGTGGATAGGACAGACACACACTAAAGATGGTGGAGGGTAGTGGATAGGACAGACACACTAAAGATGGTGGAGGGTAGTGGATAGGACAGACACACTAAAGAGATGGTGGAGACACAAAGATGGTAGTGGATAGGACAGACACACTAAAGATGGTGGAGGGTAGTGGATAGGACAGACACACTAAAGATGGTGGAGGGTAGTGGATAGGACAGACACACTAAAGATGGTGGAGGGTAGTGGATAGGACAGACACTAAACTAAAGATGGTGGAGGGTAGTGGATAGGACAGACACACTAAAGATGGTGGAGGGTAGTGGATAGGACAGACACACTAAAGATGGTGGAGGGTAGTGGATAGGACAGACACACTAAAGATGGTGGAGGGTAGTGGATAGGACAGACACACTAAAGATGGTGGAGGGTAGTGGATAGGACAGACACACTAAAGATGGTGGAGGGTAGTGGATAGGACAGACACACTAAAGATGGTGGAGGGTAGTGGATAGGACAGACACACTAAAGATGGTGGAGGGTAGTGGATAGGACAGACACACTAAAGATGGTGGAGGGTAGTGGATAGGACAGACACACTAAAGATGGTGGAGGGTAGTGGATAGGACAGACACACTAAAGATGGTGGAGGGTAGTGGATAGGACAGACACACTAAAGATGGTGGAGGGTAGTGGATAGGACAGACACACTAAAGATGGTGGAGGGTAGTGGATAGGACAGACACACTAAAGATGGTGGAGGGTAGTGGATAGGACAGACACACTAAAGATGGTGGAGACAGGTAGTGATAGGACAGACACTAAAGATGGTGGACAGTGGATAGGACAGACACACTAAAGATGGTGGAGGGTAGTGAGGACAGACACACTAAAGATGGGAGTAGGACAGACAGACACAGACACTAAAGATGGTGGAGGGTAGTGGATAGGACAGACACACTAAAGATGGTGGAGGGTAGTGGATAGGACAGACACACTAAAGATGGTGGAGGGTAGTGGATAGGACAGACACACTAAAGATGGTGGAGGGTAGTGGATAGGACAGACACACTAAAGATGGTGGAGGGTAGTGGATAGGACAGACACACTAAAGATGGTGGAGGGTAGTGGATAGGACAGACACACTAAAGATGGTGGAGGGTAGTGGATAGGACAGACACACTAAAGATGGTGGAGGGTAGTGGATAGGACAGACACACTAAAGATGGTGGAGGGTAGTGGATAGGACAGACACACTAAAGATGGTGGAGGGTAGTGGATAGGACAGACACACTAAAGATGGTGGAGGGTAGTGGATAGGACAGACACACTAAAGATGGTGGAGGGTAGTGGATAGGACAGACACACTAAAGATGGTGGAGTGGTAGGACAGTGGATAGTGGACAGACACACTAAAGATGGTGGAGGGTAGTGGATAGGACAGACACACTAAAGATGGTGGAGGGTAGTGGATAGGACAGACACACTAAAGATGGTGGAGGGTAGTGGATAGGACAGACACTAAAGACTAAAGATGGTGGAGGGTAGTGGATAGGACAGACACACTAAAGATGGTGGAGGGTAGTGGATAGGACAGACACACTAAAGATGGTGGAGGGTAGTGGTGGACAGGACAGACAGGGTACTAAAGATGGTGGAGGGTAGTGGATAGGACAGACACACTAAAGATGGTGGAGGGTAGTGGATAGGACAGACACACTAAAGATGGTGGAGGGTAGTGGATAGGACAGACACACTAAAGATGGTGGAGGGTAGTGGATAGGACAGACTAAAGATGGTGGAGGGTAGTGGATAGGACAGACACACTAAAGATGGTGGAGGGTAGTGGATAGGACAGACACACTAAAGATGGTGGAGGGTAGTGGATAGGACAGACACACTAAAGATGGTGGAGGGTAGTGGATAGGACAGACACACTAAAGATGGTGGAGGGTAGTGGATAGGACAGACACACTAAAGATGGTGGAGGGTAGTGGATAGGACAGACACACTAAAGATGGTGGAGGGTAGTGGATAGGACAGACACACTAAAGATGGTGGAGGGTAGTGGATAGGACAGACACACTAAAGATGGTGGAGGGACAGACACACTAAAGATGGGAGGGTAGGACAGACAGACACTAAAGATGGTGGAGGGTAGTGGATAGGACAGACACACTAAAGATGGTGGAGGGTAGTGGATAGGACAGACACACTAAAGATGGTGGAGGGTAGTGGATAGGACAGACACACTAAAGATGGTGGAGGGTAGTGGATAGGACAGACACACTAAAGATGGTGGAGGGTAGTGGATAGGACAGACACACTAAAGATGGTGGAGGGTAGTGGATAGGACAGACACACTAAAGATGGTGGAGGGTAGTGGATAGGACAGACACACTAAAGAAAGATGGTGACAGACACACTAAAGATGGTGGAGGGTAGTGGATAGGACAGACACACTAAAGATGGTGGAGGGTAGTGGATAGGACAGACACACTAAAGATGGTGGAGGGTAGTGGATAGGACAGACACACTAAAGATGGTGGAGGGTAGTGGATAGGACAGACACACTAAAGATGGTGGAGGGTAGTGGATAGGACAGACACACTAAAGATGGTGGAGGGTAGTGGATAGGACAGACACACTAAAGATGGTGGAGGACAGACACACCAAAGATGGTGGTGGAGTAGGACAGACACACTAAAGATGGTGGAGGGTAGTGGATAGGACAGACACACTAAAGATGGTGGAGGGTAGTGGATAGGACAGACACACTAAAGATGGTGGAGGGTAGTGGATAGGACAGACACACTAAAGATGGTGGAGGGTAGTGGATAGGACAGACACACTAAAGATGGTGGAGGGTAGTGGATAGGACAGACACACTAAAGATGGTGGAGGGTAGTGGATAGGACAGACACACTAAAGATGGTGGAGGGTAGTGGATAGGACAGACACACTAAAGATGGTGGAGGGTAGTGGATAGGACAGACACACTAAAGATGGTGGAGGGTAGTGGATAGGACAGACACACTAAAGATGGTGGAGGGTAGTGGATAGGACAGACACACTAAAGATGGTGGAGGGTAGTGGAGACAGACACACTAAAGATGGTGGAGGGCAGTGGATAGGACAGACACACTAAAGATGGTGGAGGGTAGTGGATAGGACAGACACACTAAAGATGGTGGAGGACACACACACTAAAGATAGTGGATAGGACAGACACACTAAAGATGGTGGAGGGTAGTGGATAGGACAGACACACTAAAGATGGTGGAGGGTAGTGGATAGGACAGACACACTAAAGATGGTGGAGGGTAGTGGATAGGACAGACACACTAAAGATGGTGGAGGGTAGTGGATAGGACAGACACACTAAAGATGGTGGAGGGTAGTGGATAGGACAGACACACTAAAGATGGTGGAGGGTAGTGGATAGGACAGACACACTAAAGATGGTGGAGGGTAGTGGATAGGACAGACACACTAAAGATGGTGGAGTGGATAGGACAGACACACTAAAGAGTGGATAGGACAGACACACTAAAGATGGTGGAGGGTAGTGGATAGGACAGACACACTAAAGATGGTGGAGGGTAGTGGATAGGACAGACACACTAAAGATGGTGGAGGGTAGTGGATAGTGGACAGACACACTAAAGATGGTGGAGGGTAGTGGATAGGACAGACACACTAAAGATGGTGGAGGGTAGTGGATAGGACAGACACACTAAAGATGGTGGAGGGTAGTGGATAGGACAGACACACTAAAGATGGTGGAGGGTAGTGGATAGGACAGACACACTAAAGATGGTGGAGGGTAGTGGATAGGACAGACACACTAAAGATGGTGGAGGGTAGTGGATAGGACAGACACACTAAAGATGGTGGAGGGTAGTGGATAGGACAGACACACTAAAGATGGTGGAGGGTAGTGGATAGGACAGACACACTAAAGATGGTGGAGGGTAGTGGATAGGACAGACACACTAAAGATGGTGGAGGGTAGTGGATAGGACAGACACACTAAAGATGGTGGAGGGTAGTGGATAGGACAGACACACTAAAGATGGTGGAGGGTAGTGGATAGGACAGACACACTAAAGATGGTGGAGGGTAGTGGATAGGACAGACACACTAAAGATGGTGGAGGGTAGTGGATAGGACAGACACACTAAAGATGGTGGAGGGTAGTGGATAGGACAGACACACTAAAGATGGTGGAGATAGGACAGTAAAGATGGGATAGGACAGACACACTAAAGATGGTGGAGGGTAGTGGATAGGACAGACACACTAAAGATGGTGGAGGGTAGTGGATAGGACAGACACACTAAAGATGGTGGAGTGGATATGGTGGGACAGACACACTAAAGATGGTGGAGGGTAGTGGATAGGACAGACACACTAAAGATGGTGGAGGGTAGTGGATAGGACAGACACACTAAAGATGGTGGAGGGTAGTGGATAGGACAGACACACTAAAGATGGTGGAGGGTAGTGGATAGGACAGACACTAAAGATGGTAAAGATGGTGGAGGGTAGTGGATAGGACAGACACACTAAAGATGGTGGAGGGTAGTGGATAGGACAGACACACTAAAGATGGTGGAGGGTAGTGGATAGGACAGACACACTAAAGATGGTGGAGGGTAGTGGATAGGACAGACACACTAAAGATGGTGGAGGGTAGTGGATAGGACAGACACACTAAAGATGGTGGAGGGTAGTGGATAGGACAGACACACTAAAGATGGTGGAGGGTAGTGGATAGGACAGACACACTAAAGATGGTGGAGGGTAGTGGATAGGACAGACACACTAAAGATGGTGGAGGGTAGTGGACACTAAAGGACAGACACACTAAAGATGGTGGAGGGTCAGTGGATAGGACAGACACACTAAAGATGGTGGAGGGTAGTGGTAGGACAGACACACTAAAGATGGTGGATAGGACAGACACACTAAAGATGGTGGAGGGTAGTGGATAGGACAGACACACTAAAGATGGTGGAGGGTAGTGGATAGGACAGACACACTAAAGATGGTGGAGGGTAGTGGATAGGACAGACACACTAAAGATGGTGGAGGGTAGTGGATAGGACAGACACACTAAAGATGGTGGAGGGTAGTGGATAGGACAGACACACTAAAGATGGTGGAGGGTAGTGGATAGGACAGACACACTAAAGATGGTGGAGGGTAGTGGATAGGACAGACACACTAAAGATGGTGGAGGGTAGTGGATAGGACAGACACACTAAAGATGGTGGAGGGTAGTGGATAGGACAGACACACTAAAGATGGTGGAGGGTAGTGGATAGGACAGACACACTAAAGATGGTGGAGGGTAGTGGATAGGACAGACACTAAAGATGGTGGAGGGTAGTGGATAGGACAGACACACTAAAAGATGGTGGAGATGGTAGGGTAGTGGATAGGACAGACACACTAAAGATGGTGGAGGGTAGTGGATAGGACAGACACACTAAAGATGGTGGAGGGTAGTGGATAGGACAGACACACTAAAGATGGTGGAGGGTAGTGGATAGGACAGACACACTAAAGATGGTGGAGGGTAGTGGATAGGACAGACACACTAAAGATGGTGGAGGGTAGTGGATAGGACAGACACACTAAAGATGGTGGAGGGTAGTGGATAGGACAGACACACTAAAGATGGTGGAGGGTAGTGGATAGGACAGACACACTAAAGATGGTGGAGGGTAGTGGATAGGACAGACACACTAAAGATGGTGGAGGGTAGTGGATAGGACAGACACACTAAAGATGGTGGAGGGTAGTGGATAGGACAGACACACTAAAGATGGTGGAGGGTAGTGGATAGGACAGACACACTAAAGATGGTGGAGGGTAGTGGATAGGACAGACACACTAAAGATGGTGGAGGGTAGTGGATAGGACAGACACACTAAAGATGGTGGAGGGTAGTGGATAGGACAGACACTAAAGATGGTGGAGGGTAGTGGATAGGACAGACACACTAAAGATGGTGGAGGGTAGTGGATAGGACAGACACACTAAAGATGGTGGAGGGTAGTGGATAGGACAGACACACTAAAGATGGTGGAGGGTAGTGGATAGGACAGACACACTAAAGATGGTGGAGGGTAGTGGATAGGACAGACACACTAAAGATGGTGGAGGGTAGTGGATAGGACAGACACACTAAAGATGGTGGAGGGGAGTGGATAGGACAGACACACTAAAGATGGTGGAGGGTAGTGGATAGGACAGACACACTAAAGATGGTGGAGGGTAGTGGATAGGACAGACACACTAAAGATGGTGGAGGGTAGTGGATAGGACAGACACACTAAAGATGGTGGAGGGTAGTGGATAGGACAGACACACTAAAGATGGTGGAGGGTAGTGGATAGGACAGACACACTAAAGATGGTGGAGGGTAGTGGATAGGACAGACACACTAAAGATGGTGGAGGGTAGTGGATAGGACAGACACACTAAAGATGGTGGAGGGTAGTGGATAGGACAGACACACTAAAGATGGTGGAGGGTAGTGGATAGGACAGACACACTAAAGATGGTGGAGGGTAGTGGATAGGACAGACACACTAAAGATGGTGGAGGGTAGTGGATAGGACAGACACACTAAAGATGGTGGAGGGTAGTGGATAGGACAGACACACTAAAGATGGTGGAGGGTAGTGGATAGGACAGACACACTAAAGATGGTGGAGGGTAGTGGATAGGACAGACACACTAAAGATGGTGGAGGGTAGTGGATAGGACAGACACACTAAAGATGGTGGAGGGTAGTGGATAGGACAGACACTAAAGATGGTGGAGGGACACAGTGGATAGGACAGACACACTAAAGATGGTGGAGGGTAGTGGATAGGACAGACACACTAAAGATGGTGGAGGGTAGTGGATAGGACAGACACACTAAAGATGGTGGAGGGTAGTACAGACAGACACACTAAAGACACAGGACACACTAAAGATGGTGGAGGGTAGTGGATAGGACAGAACTAAAGATGGTGGAGGGTAGTGGATAGGACAGACACACTAAAGATGGTGGAGGGTAGTGGATAGGACAGACACACTAAAGATGGTGGAGGGTAGTGGATAGGACAGACACACTAAAGATGGTGGAGGGTAGTGGATAGGACAGACACACTAAAGATGGTGGAGGGTAGTGGATAGACAGACAGACACAGTGGATAAAGATGGTGGAGGGTAGTGGATAGGACAGACACACTAAAGATGGTGGAGGGTAGTGGATAGGACAGACACTAAAGATGGTGGAGGGTAGTGGATAGGACAGACACACTAAAGATGGTGGAGGGTAGTGGATAGGACAGACACACTAAAGATGGTGGAGGGTAGTGGATAGGACAGACACACTAAAGATGGTGGAGGGTAGTGGATAGGACAGACACACTAAAGATGGTGGAGGGTAGTGGATAGGACAGACACTAAAGATGGTGGAGGGTAGTGGATAGGACAGTGGATAGGACAGACACTAAAGATGGTGGAGGGTAGTGGATAGGACAGACACACTAAAGATGGTGGAGGGTAGTGGATAGGACAGACACACTAATGATGGTGGAGGGTAGTGGATAGGACAGACACACTAAAGATGGTGGAGGGTAGTGGATAGGACAGACACACTAAAGATGGTGGAGGGTAGTGGATAGGACAGACACACTAAAGATGGTGGAGGGTAGTGGATAGGACAGACACACTAAAGATGGTGGAGGGTAGTGGATAGGACAGACACACTAAAGATGGTGGAGGGTAGTGGATAAAGATGGTGGACAGACACACTAAAGATGGTGGAGGGTAGTGGATAGGACAGACACACTAAAGATGGTGGAGGGTAGTGGATAGGACAGACACACTAAAGATGGTGGAGGGTAGTGGATAGGACAGACACACTAAAGATGGTGGAGGGTAGTGGATAGGACAGACACACTAAAGATGGTGGAGGGTAGTGGATAGGACACACACACTAAAGATGGTGGAGGGTAAAGAGTGGATAGGACAGACACACTAAAGATGGTGGAGGGTAGTGGATAGGACAGACACACTAAAGACTAAAGATGGTGGAGGGTAGTGGATAGGACAGACACACTAAAGATGGTGGAGGGTAGTGGATAGGACAGACACACTAAAGATGGTGGAGGGTAGTGGATAGGACAGACACACTAAAGATGGTGGAGGGTAGTGTGGATAGGACAGACACACTAAAGATGGTGGAGGGTAGTGGATAGGACAGACACACTAAAGATGGTGGAGGGTAGTGGATAGGACAGACACACTAAAGATGGTGGAGGGTAGTGGATAGGACAGACACACTAAAGATGGTGGAGGGTAGTGGATAGGACAGACACACTAAAGATGGTGGAGGGTAGTGGATAGGACAGACACACTAAAGATGGTGGAGGGTAGTGGATAGGACAGACACACTAAAGATGGTGGAGGGTAGTGGATAGGACAGACACACTAAAGATGGTGGAGGGTAGTGGATAGGACAGACACACTAAAGATGGTGGAGGGTAGTGGATAGGACAGACACACTAAAGATGGTGGAGGGTAGTGGATAGGACAGACACTAAAGATGGTGGAGGGTAGTGGATAGGACAGACACACTAAAGATGGTGGAGGGTAGTGGATAGGACAGACACACTAAAGATGGTGGTGGAGGACAAGTGGTGGAGGGGACAGACACACTAAAGATGGTGGAGGGTAGTGGATAGGACAGACACACTAAAGATGGTGGAGGGTAGTGGATAGGACAGACACACTAAAGATGGTGGAGGGTAGTGGATAGGACAGACACACTAAAGATGGTGGAGGGTAGTGGATAGGACAGACACACTAAAGATGGTGGAGGGTAGTGGGACAGACACACTAAAGATGGTGGAGGGTAGTGGATAGGACAGACACACTAAAGATGGTGGAGGGTAGTGGATAGGACAGACACACTAAAGATGGTGGAGGGTAGTGGATAGGACAGACACACTAAAGATGGTGGAGGGTAGTGGATAGGACAGACACACTAAAGATGGTGGAGGGTAGTGGATAGGACAGACACTAAAGATGGTGGAGGGTAGTGGATAGGACAGACACACTAAAGATGGTGGAGGGTAGTGGATAGGACAGACACACTAAAGATGGTGGAGGGTAGTGGATAGGACAGACACACTAAAGATGGTGGAGGGTAGTGGATAGGACAGACACTAAAGATGGTGGAGGGTAGTGGATAGGACAGACACACTAAAGATGGTGGACAGTGGATAGGACAGACACACTAAAGATGGTGGAAAGTGGTAAAGATGGTGGAGACAGTGGATAGGACAGACACAAAGATGGTGGAGGGTAGTGGATAGGACAGACACACTAAAGATGGTGGAGGGTAGTGGATAGGACAGACACACTAAAGATGGTGGAGGGTAGTGGATAGGACAGACACACTAAAGATGGTGGAGGGTAGTGGATAGGACAGACACACTAAAGATGGTGGAGGGTAGTGGATAGGACAGACACACTAAAGATGGTGGAGGGTAGTGGATAGGACAGACACACTAAAGATGGTGGAGGGTAGTGGATAGGACAGACACACTAAAGATGGTGGAGGGTAGTGGATAGGACAGACACACTAAAGATGGTGGAGGGTAGTGGATAGGACAGACACACTAAAGATGGTGGAGGGTAGTGGATAGGACAGACACACTAAAGATGGTGGAGGGTAGTGGATAGGACAGACACACTAAAGATGGTGGAGGGTAGTGGATAGGACAGACACACTAAAGATGGTGGAGGGTAGTGGATAGGACAGACACACTAAAGATGGTGGAGGGTAGTGGATAGGACAGACACACTAAAGATGGTGGAGGGTAGTGGATAGGACAGACACACTAAAGATGGTGGAGGGTAAAGAGTGGATAGGACAGACACACTAAAGATGGTGGAGGGTAGTGGATAGGACAGACACACTAAAGATGGTGGAGTGGATAGGACAGACACACTAAAGATGGTGGAGGGTAGTGGAGGACAGACACACTAAAGATGGTGGAGGGTAGTGGATAGGACAGACACACTAAAGATGGTGGAGGACAGTAAAGTGGATAGGACAGACACACTAAAGATGGTGGAGGGTAGTGGATAGGACAGACACACTAAAGATGGTGGAGGGTAGTGGATAGGACAGACACACTAAAGATGGTGGAGGGTAGTGGATAGGACAGACACACTAAAGATGGTGGAGGGTAGTGGATAGGACAGACACACTAAAGATGGTGGAGGGTAGTGGATAGGACAGACACACTAAAGATGGTGGAGGGTAGTGGATAGGACAGACACACTAAAGATGGTGGAGGGTAGTGGATAGGACAGACACACTAAAGATGGTGGAGGGTAGTGGATAGGACAGACACACTAAAGATGGTGGAGGGTAGTGGATAGGACAGACACACTAAAGATGGTGGAGGGTAGTGGATAGGACAGACACACTAAAGATGGTGGAGGGTAGTGGATAGGACAGACACACTAAAGATGGTGGAGGGTAGTGGATAGGACAGACACACTAAAGATGGTGGAGGGTAGTGGATAGGACAGACACACTAAAGATGGTGGAGGGTAGTGGATAGGACAGACACACTAAAGATGGTGGAGGGTAGTGGATAGGACAGACACACTAAAGATGGTGGAGGGTAGTGGTAGGACAGACACACTAAAGATGGTGGAGGGTAGTGGATAGGACAGACACACTAAAGATGGTGGAGGGTAGTGGATAGGACAGACACACTAAAGATGGTGGAGGGTAGTGGATAGGACAGACACACTAAAGATGGTGGAGGGTAGTGGATAGGACAGGACAGACACACTAAAGATGGTGGAGGGTAGTGGATAGGACAGACACACTAAAGATGGTGGAGGGTAGTGGATAGGACAGACACACTAAAGATGGTGGAGGGTAGTGGATAGGACAGACACACTAAAGATGGTGGAGGGTAGTGGATAGGACAGACACACTAAAGATGGTGGAGGGTGGATAGGACAGTGGATAGTGGACAGACACACTAAAGATGGTGGAGGGTAGTGGATAGGACAGACACACTAAAGATGGTGGAGGGTAGTGGATAGGACAGACACACTAAAGATGGTGGAGGGTAGTGGATAGGACAGACACACTAAAGATGGTGGAGGGTAGTGGATAGGACAGACACACTAAAGATGGTGGAGGGTAGTGGATAGGACAGACACACTAAAGATGGTGGAGGGTAGTGGATAGGACAGACACACTAAAGATGGTGGAGGGCAGTGGATAGGACAGACACACTAAAGATGGTGGAGGGTAGTGGATAGGACAGACACACTAAAGATGGTGGAGGGTAGTGGATAGGACAGACACACTAAAGATGGTGGAGGGTAGTGGATAGGACAGACACACTAAAGATGGTGGAGGGTAGTGGATAGGACAGACACAAAGAAGGGTAGTGGTAGGACAGACACACTAAAGATGGTGGGTAGTGGATAGGACAGACACACTAAAGATGGTGGAGGGTAGTGGATAGGACAGACACACTAAAGATGGTGGAGGGTAGTGGATAGGACAGACACACTAAAGATGGTGGAGGGTAGTGGATAGGACAGACACACTAAAGATGGTGGAGGGTAGTGGATAGGACAGACACACTAAAGATGGTGGAGGGTAGTGGATAGGACAGACACACTAAAGATGGTGGAGGGTAGTGGATAGGACAGACACACTAAAGATGGTGGAGGGTAGTGGATAGGACAGACACACTAAAGATGGTGGAGGGTAGTGGATAGGACAGACACACTAAAGATGGTGGAGGGTAGTGGATAGGACAGACACACTAAAGATGGTGGAGGGTAGTGGATAGGACAGACACACTAAAGATGGTGGAGGGTAGTGGATAGGACAGACACACTAAAGATGGTGGAGGGTAGTGGATAGGACAGACACACTAAAGATGGTGGAGGGTAGTGGATAGGACAGACACACTAAAGATGGTGGAGGGTAGTGGATAGGACAGACACACTAAAGATGGTGGAGGGTAGTGGATAGGACAGACACAAAAGATGGTGGAGGGTAGTGGATAGGACAGACACACTAAAGATGGTGGAGGGTAGTGGATAGGACAGACACACTAAAGATGGTGGAGGGTAGTGGATAGGACAGACACACTAAAGATGGTGGAGGGTAGTGGATAGGACAGACACACTAAAGATGGTGGAGGGTAGTGGATAGGACAGACACACTAAAGATGGTGGAGGGTAGTGGATAGGACAGACACACTAAAGATGGTGGAGGGTAGTGGATAGGACAGACACACTAAAGATGGTGGACACTAAAGATGGTGGAGTGGATAGGACAGACACACTAAAGATGGTGGAGGGTAGTGGATAGGACAGACACACTAAAGATGGTGGAGGGTAGTGGTGACAGACACACTAAAGATGGTGGAGGGGACAGACACACTAAAGATGGTGGAGGGTAGTGGATAGGACAGACACTAAAGATGGTGGAGGGTAGTGGATAGGACAGACACACTAAAGATGGTGGAGTGGATAGGACAGACACACTAAAGAGTGGATAGTGGACAGACACACTAAAGATGGTGGAGGGTAGTGGATAGGACAGACACTAAAGATGGTGGAGGGTAGTGGATAGGACAGACACACTAAAGATGGTGGAGGGTAGTGGATAGGACAGACACACTAAAGATGGTGGAGGGTAGTGGATAGGACAGACACACTAAAGATGGTGGAGGGTAGTGGATAGGACAGACACACTAAAGATGGTGGAGGGTAGTGGATAGGACAGACACACTAAAGATGGTGGAGGGTAGTGGATAGGACAGACACACTAAAGATGGTGGAGGGTAGTGGATAGGACAGACACACTAAAGATGGTGGAGGGTAGTGGCTAGGACAGACACACTAAAGATGGTGGAGGGTAGTGGATAGGACAGACACACTAAAGATGGTGGAGGGTAGTGGATAGGACAGACACACTAAAGATGGTGGAGGGTAGTGGATAGGACAGACACACTAAAGATGGTGGAGGGTAGTGGATAGGACAGACACACTAAAGATGGTGGAGGGTAGTGGATAGGACAGACACACTAAAGATGGTGGAGGGTAGTGGATAGGACAGACACACTAAAGATGGTGGAGGGTAGTGGATAGGACAGACACACTAAAGATGGTGGAGGGTAGTGGATAGGACAGACACACTAAAGATGGTGGAGGGTAGTGGATAGGACAGACACACTAAAGATGGTGGAGGGTAGTGGATAGGACAGACACACTAAAGATGGTGGAGGGTAGTGGATAGGACAGACACACTAAAGATGGTGGAGGGTAGTGGATAGGACAGACACACTAAAGATGGTGGAGGGTAGTGGATAGGACAGACACACTAAAGATGGTGGAGGGTAGTGGATAGGACAGACACACTAAAGATGGTGGAGGGTAGTGGATAGGACAGACACACTAAAGATGGTGGAGGGTAGTGGATAGGACAGACACACTAAAGATGGTGGAGGGTAGTGGATAGGACAGACACACTAAAGATGGTGGAGGGTAGTGGATAGGACAGACACACTAAAGATGGTGGAGGGTAGTGGATAGGACAGACACTAAAGATGGTGGAGGGTAGTGGATAGGACAGACACACTAAAGATGGTGGAGGGTAGTGGATAGGACAGACACACTAAAGATGGTGGAGGGTAGTGGATAGGACAGACACTAAAGATGGTGGAGGGTAGTGGATAGGACAGACACACTAAAGATGGTGGAGGGTAGTGGATAGGACAGACACACTAAAGATGGTGGAGGGTAGTGGATAGGACAGACACACTAAAGATGGTGGAGGGTAGTGGATAGGACAGACACACTAAAGATGGTGGAGGGTAGTGGATAGGACAGACACACTAAAGATGGTGGAGGGTAGTGGATAGGACAGACACACTAAAGATGGTGGAGGGTAGTGGATAGGACAGACACACTAAAGATGGTGGAGGGTAGTGGATAGGACAGACACACTAAAGATGGTGGAGGGTAGTGGATAGGACAGACACACTAAAGATGGTGGAGGGTAGTGTGACACACTAAAGATGGTGGAGGACATAGGACAGACACACTAAAGATGGTGGAGGGTAGTGGATAGGACAGACACACTAAAGATGGTGGAGGGTAGTGGATAGGACAGACACACTAAAGATGGTGGAGGGTAGGAGTGGATAGGACAGACACACTAAAGATGGTGGAGGGTAGTGGATAGGACAGACACACTAAAGATGGTGGAGGGTAGTGGATAGGACAGACACACTAAAGACAGTAGTGGATAGGACAGACACACTAAAGATGGTGGAGGGTAGTGGATAGGACAGACACACTAAAGATGGTGGAGGGTAGTGGATAGGACAGACACACTAAAGATGGTGGAGGGTAGTGGATAGGACAGACACTAAAGATGGTGGAGGGTAGTGGATAGGACAGACACACTAAAGATGGTGGAGGGTAGTGGATAGGACAGACACACTAAAGATGGTGGAGGGTAGTGGATAGGACAGACACACTAAAGATGGTGGAGGGTAGTGGATAGGACAGACACACTAAAGATGGTGGAGGGTAGTGGATAGGACAGACACACTAAAGATGGTGGAGGGTAGTGGATAGGACAGACACACTAAAGATGGTGGAGGGTAGTGGATAGGACAGACACACTAAAGATGGTGGAGGGTAGTGGATAGGACAGACACACTAAAGATGGTGGAGGGTAGTGGATAGGACAGACACACTAAAGATGGTGGAGGTAGTGGATAGGACAGACACACTAAAGATGGTGGAGGGTAGTGGATAGGACAGACACACTAAAGATGGTGGAGGGTAGTGGATAGGACAGACACACTAAAGATGGTGGAGGGTAGTGGATAGGACAGACACACTAAAGATGGTGGAGGGTAGTGGATAGGACAGACACACTAAAGATGGTGGAGGGTAGTGGATAGGACAGACACACTAAAGATGGTGGAGGGTAGTGGATAGGACAGACACACTAAAGATGGTGGAGGGTAGTGGATAGGACAGACACACTAAAGATGGTGGAGGGTAGTGGATAGGACAGACACACTAAAGATGGTGGAGGGTAGTGGATAGGACAGACACACTAAAGATGGTGGAGGGTAGTGGATAGGACAGACACTAAAGATGGTGGAGTGGATAGGACAGACACACTAAAGATGGTGGAGGGTAGTGGATAGGACAGACACACTAAAGATGGTGGAGGGTAGTGGATAGGACAGACACACTAAAGATGGTGGTGTGAGGACAGACACACTAAAGATGGTGACAGACACACTAAAGATGGTGGAGGGTAGTGGATAGGACAGACACACTAAAGATGGTGGAGGGTAGTGGATAGGACAGACACACTAAAGATGGTGGAGGGTAGTGGATAGGACAGACACACTAAAGATGGTGGAGGGTAGTGGATAGGACAGACACACTAAAGATGGTGGAGGGTAGTGGATAGGACAGACACACTAAAGATGGTGGAGGGTAGTGGATGGTAGGACAGACACACTAAAGATGGTGGAGGGTAGTGGATAGGACAGACACACTAAAGATGGTGGAGGGTAGTGGATAGGACAGACACACTAAAGATGGTGGAGGGTAGTGGAGGACAGACACACTAAAGATGGTGGAGGGTAGTGGATAGGACAGACACACTAAAGATGGTGGAGGGTAGTGGATAGGACAGACACACTAAAGATGGTGGAGGGTAGTGGATAGGACAGACACACTAAAGATGGTGGAGGGTAGTGGATAGGACAGACACACTAAAGATGGTGGAGGGTAGTGGATAGGACAGACACACTAAAGATGGTGGAGGGTAGTGGATAGACAGACACACTAAAGATGGTGGAGGGTAGTGGATAGGACAGACACACTAAAGATGGTGGAGGGTAGTGGATAGGACAGACACACTAAAGATGGTGGAGGGTAGTGGATAGGACAGACACACTAAAGATGGTGGAGGGTAGTGGATAGGACAGACACAGACACACTAAAGATGGTGGAGGGTAGTGGATAGGACAGACACACTAATGATGGTGGAGGGTAGTGGATAGGACAGACACACTAAAGATGGTGGAGGGTAGTGGATAGGACAGACACACTAAAGATGGTGGAGGGTAGTGGATAGGACAGACACACTAAAGATGGTGGAGGGTAGTGGATAGGACAGACACACTAAAGATGGTGGAGGGTAGTGGATAGGACAGACACACTAAAGATGGTGGAGGGTAGTGGATAGGACAGACACACTAAAGATGGTGGAGGGTAGTGGATAGAACAGACACACTAAAGATGGTGGAGGGTAGTGGATAGGACAGACACACTAAAGATGGTGGAGGGTAGTGGATAGGACAGACACACTAAAGATGGTGGAGGGTAGTGGATAGAACAGACACACTAAAGATGGTGGAGGGTAGTGGATAGAGGACAGACACACTAAAGATGGTGGAGGGTAGTGGATAGGACAGACACACTAAAGATGGTGGAGGGTAGTGGATAGAACAGACACACTAAAGATGGTGGAGGGTAGTGGATAGGACAGACACACTAAAGATGGTGGAGGGTAGTGGATAGGACAGACACTAAAGATGGTGAAGGGTAGTGGATAGGACAGACACACTAAAGATGGTGGAGGGTAGTGGATAGGACAGACACTAAAGATGGTGGAGGGTAGTGGATAGGACAGACACACTAAAGATGGTGGAGGGTAGTGGATAGGACAGACACACTAAAGATGGTGGAGGGTAGTGGATAGGACAGACACACTAAAGATGGTGGAGGGTAGTGGATAGGACAGACACACTAAAGATGGTGGAGGGTAGTGGATAGGACAGACACACTAAAGATGGTGGAGGGTAGTGGATAGGACAGACACACTAAAGATGGTGAAGGGTAGTGGATAGGACAGACACACTAAAGATGGTGGAGGGTAGTGGATAGGACAGACACACTAAAGATGGTGGAGGGTAGTGGATAGGACAGACACACTAAAGATGGTGGAGGGTAGTGGATAGGACAGACACACTAAAGATTGTGGAGGGTAGTGGATAGAACAGACACAAAAACTAAAGATGGTGAAGGGTAGTGAATAGGACAGACACACTAAAGATGGTGGAGGGTAGTGGATAGGACAGACACACTAAAGATGGTG